>NW_024040263.1:703650-720051 GCF_014851395.1 Micropterus salmoides
ATATTTTTCTGTGCTTTTATGCCTCAACCTGAATAATTAATGCTCTTTCAAAATGATCCAACACAATCTAAAATGTTCAAAAGTACCTAGCTCAATATTGTGCTAAGGTACAGTGTCAACAAATCATTGTCTATTTACTGCTGTGTCCCCACACTGTTAACTCCATAATGTCCATCTCAACCAGTGGGGGACTAAGTACTCTTCACTCTTCTTTAACTTAAAGCTGGGGTGGGCCACATTGGGAAAATAGCAAGATACAGATACAGTATTTTCAAAGTATCTAACTGAAAGAAAATCCCACCCCTCCCTTCAAGCCTCACCCCAAAGCCACTCTCACAAAATACATATCCTGTGCAATAAGTGCACAGGTAAGCATGAAGGCAGTAGGCCAGTCAATCATTTCATTTGGTCAGAGCATTTGATTTATTGATTGGTGTAGGGATGTAAAGATACTTTTAACAAATATTACAAACAAAAATGCTTTTGCAATAAGTTACCTACCCAAGCTATTATCACTATTTACAAAAACCCTTGTGGGTAATGACAAGGTCAGAGTCTAGATTCCAAATATCATTGCTGCACATATTCTATTCACATAATGGAATGACATTGTTTTATATGAATTCAGTCAAAAGACTATAATTCTTACAACGGCATTTAATAATGAGGTAATATGCCAGAAAACCAAACACACAGTGCCACTACTCAGCTTAAGGTTGTGTGCATAAAGTACATTTTCAAAGCTGGATGTCTCACTACCTTGTGAAGGCTAGCCCAGAATGCATGGGCAACTACAACAAATGAAACATAATTCTGCTGTTCCATGTAGCATCGATATTGGAGAAGATTGATGTCCTCTAAATGCATGGAAATGTTATAATTTATTATTAAACAATGTCCAGACATATCTTTTCTTTCATATTGTCACAGCATTAACATGAGCTGACACAGACAAAATCCAGAGAAGGCTGGATCAGGAAGAGTACTGTCTATAATACTTACAGGTCACAGATTTGATCCCCTAAAGGAATTAATGAGTACAAAAACCGCGACTAGATCCCTTGTTAAAGAGTATTTGAGGAAGACACTGAACCCTTACAGTGCCCACTCACTTTATAAGGCTGCCAAATACGAGACAAGATAAATTAGAGGCTTTTGAAATAAATTTTAAAAAGACACAAAGCTTTACTGTGAAGCTTTTCATTGTAAGGCAGTGAAGTGCCTCATTAGTGGGATCCTGAACCAAAATTTGTCTAATTTTGATGAGCTGTTCTCCATGACTTAAGATAATTTGACCAGTGTCCACCGTAAGTTATATTTAACATTTAATTTGGATAAATCCCTTAAGAGTACCAAAGATCAACAAATGATTTTACTTACATAAAGTTGAAGAATTTCTGAAAGACAATTAAAAAAAAAAAATGGTAACAATTGATGTAGCACAGATTATACTTACTTATAGTCTCTATGTGTCAGGCACCAAAATCCCTTGAACTTACACTTCTCCATCTTTCAAAATACACAACCACAGTTTGGAATGCAGATTTCTGTTACAATACAATGAGTCTACTGTCATGACAGTAAATTACATAGGGGAACAGTTCATTTTGCATGTATTTGGGGAAAGAATTAGGGAAATAAAATTTTTGATCTGATGATGGTTCTAGGTGAAAAGTTGAGTTACCAGCAAAGTTATAACAATCCACCTTAAGAAGAATATGAATGTGAATTCCAAATAAAATTTTTGTGTGACATTTTACTCAAATCCACAAATATCAAACTCATGATGGGACAGCGTAGCTATAACGCTATATAGCTATATCAATGACGTCACGTAACTTATGTATGTTATGTAACTTTCATAAAAACCAAAAATGAATGTTGTCTTTTTATGTAATTTTTCTTTCACACGGAAACGGAACACTGGTGTCCTCGGTCAGGGACCAACTTACTATCCATCTCCCCACCCCATCACCACCTTTCATGGCTATTTAAATCCCACACCGGGTGTTTTTTCCCGTGATAATACGTGTAAAATGGTATGCAGTTTCTGCACAAAGACGTCGATACAGACAAAACGATGTGAAATGAATTGCAAAAAGCAAAAGAATGTGTTGGAACACCATCCGAAATTACTTATGATGTGTAATTTGCCTTTTGATGACACCAGGCTGGGGGGATCAACAAAGACATTAAGGTTCCTCCTCCAGGGACTAATATCTGTACACAAATTCATGCTGATCTATCAAATTATTGTTGAGATATTTTATGGACCAAACTGGGGGACTGACTAACATTGCCATCCCTGGAACCATGCCACAAAAACAGAGTGGTCAAAAAAAGGAAGAAGCACCTTTTCATTAGTCCCTCCCATTTCATAAATTCCTGTGTATTTCAAATTTCATGCTAACTTAACTATGGATCATTTTCAAAATAATGAGAAACAGCCTATTCCGTCACTGATGGGCTCAGTAAATATTGAGTAAATCTTTCCACTAGAAGTTACAGCATGTGATATGTTAAGCTATCTCCTGTGTACTGTTTAAAGGTTGTTGAGTGGTTGAACCGTTAGCTTTATCATATTTTGTCTTGCAGCGAAACAAATGAAAATTATCAATATATTAATTTCTAGGCCCACCACTCCTGACAAACAGTAGTTCAATATCATATCATTTTCACTTAGGGGTGTACTCACTTTTGTTGCCACTGGTTTAGATATTAATGGCTGTCTGATGTGTTATTTTGAGGGGACAGCAAATTTACACTGTTGTACAAGCTGTGCACTCACTACTTTACATTGTAGCAAAGTGTGATTTCTTACATGTTGTCACATAAGATGTCAAAAAGATACAATCAAATATTTGCAAAAATGTGAGTGTACTCACTTTTGTGAGCTACTGTAGGTTAATATGAAGATAGGAGATAGGACAGGATCTCTCCTGAGTCTATACTCTGTTGGTAGTGGAGTAGAGCCAGCAGGTGGTTGATGGAAACTTTCAGTTGAGTCTCCATGGACATCCTGGAGGTCATAGTGGTGATGGGGACAGGAGGTGTGTTGTAGGTCGGAAAGACAGAATGGAAAAATTACAATAATATTTAAACAGTTACCAGCAACTTATTGGCTTGAGGAATACAGACGGATCATTGGACAAGTCTCCTGATGTTGGAATTGTGAATGTAGAGCATTTGACAGAGTGGGAAAGCAAAAGTGATTGAGAAAGATCGAACAGCAGGGAATTGCAGACATTAACCCTTAGAGAAATATAGGCAAAGTTCTCCTTATTGAACTTTTGCCAAAGTTTCTTTTAAACTATTAAACTATTACAGCATGCATTATTCACTGCTTTGTTTTTGCTTTTTAACATTTTATGAGGTGACATAACTAGCAGAAAGAGTTAATTAGGAAGCATTAATAACAAATAGGCACAATACACCAAACAAAATTACTACAAAGTCTAACAATAACCCTATCCATGGACAACAAAGCACTGTTCTCATTACATTTATTCATGCTGCAACAGTTGTAGAGAACTGAAAAGCTTTTAATGGCTGGAACCAACATTCTGTCTTATAAGAACGTCTCGGGTTACGTATGTAACGAGACACTTTGTCGGTGACGACACTATGGGAACAGCCTGGCAGGGCTGAAATCATGAATGAAACTACTCCAATCATATTGGCGTTGCTAGAACGGTAGCATGTGACAGCGTAACTAGAGGCGTATATAAGCACGCTGGCACACCAGACACATTAGCTCTTTGCTATGAAGCAAGGCACTCCAGACGGGGCGAGGTGTGGCCGACTGACGCTACGTAACCCGAGACGTTCCCCTTCGAGGGAACTCGAACTGCGTTGGTGCCGACACTATGGGAACGAGAATACCCACTATTCCACGCCGAAGCCTCCGCCTGCCCCCACAGCGTGCAAAAACCTGTAGGCACGACTAGAAGGAGAGCACACGGGTGCTGGGTGCAGAAGGAAGGTCCAGACTGTAAAACCGGACAACCGGAGTGGCCCAGCCAGCTGCCTCACACAAATCCTGGAGCGAAGCCCCTACGAGTAGAGTGTGCCCTTACGGCCATAGGTGAAGGTAACCCACGCACCTGATAGGCCAGGGAAATAGTCTGAACAATCCAGTTGCTGATAGTGTGTTTAGAAGCGGGGAGCCCAGCCTTGGGGGACCCGAAACACACCAGCAACTGGTCTGTTTTCCTCGACCGGGAGGACCTCAGAGTATAAATACTCACTGCTCTGACCAGGCAGAGCAGATGAAGCCTCCCGTCCTCCGCCGTCACATGAGGTGGGGGATGAAACGCCTGCAGCACCGTAGACCCTGCCAACCTGGACGGACCTTAGGGACATAGCGCGGACAGGGGTGCAGGATGGCTCTGACCCTCCCCGGGGCAAACTCCAGGCATTGAGGATAAACCGAAAGTGCCTGGAGATCCTCAGCCGACTCCAGGGGTTCGAATGGGGGCCTCAGCCAGCGCTTTGAGAACCACCGCCAGGTCCCAAGTGGGAACCCTGGAACGAGTCACGGGTCTCATCCTCCAGGCTCCACGGAGGAAGCGCACGACCAGTGGAAGCCTCCCCAGTGGCCCATCCCTCAGAGGGGTGTGGAACGCCGCCACTGCAGCCACATACACCTTGAGTGTGGATGGGAAAAGGCCAGCAGAGAAACGGTCCTGGAGGAACTCCAGTACCATAGTCACCGGGCAGGTAACTGGGTCCACCCCCCGTTCTCTACACCAGGTGGCAAACACATTCCACTTCAGACCATACGTCCTTCTCGTGGACGGGCTCTGGAGCTGAGCAGCATCTCGACTGTCCCCGCCGTCAGGCCCGCCTCCAGGAACTGGGCCCCCTCAGGGGCCAGACCCATAGTCTCCACAGGGAGGGGCAAGGGTGAAAGACCTGGCCCTCCGCCTGAGACCGCCATGGCGGGCCCTCGAGGAGCGATATTATGTCCGAGAACCACACTCAGGCCGGCCAAAATGGGGCTCGGGGAAAAGCATACAGGCGCAGCCTCGGCCACGTCTGCACCATGGCATCAAGCCCTAGCGGGGCTAGGGCAAGAGGGAGAACCATAGGGGACAGTGCGTAGTCTCTAGACGCAAACAAGTCCATGTCTATGGGGTCGAACTCTTCGCATAATAACTCCATTCTCCATTCCCCGGGCCTCAGCCCCTGTCTCGACAGCAGGTCTGCTTTCTGATTCTGGGTCCCAGGGACGTATGTCGCTCTGAGGGACAGCAGTCTCTGCTGGGACCACAGGAGGATCTGATGTGCCAGTTTGCATAACGGGCGTGAGCGCAGACCCCCCTCATGATTCAAATAGGCCACCACCGCCGTGTTGTCAGTCCTGACAAGGACGTGGCGACTGCGGAGAGCAGGTAGAAAACTCCTCAGTGCTCTGAAACACCCAACATTTACGGGCATTTTATGTGCCATGAGAAATGAAGCTCCTGCCAGGAGCCTCTCGCAAAGCGGCCGTCCATGACCGCGCCCCACCCCGCGAGTGAGGCGTCTGTCGAAATAATTGTCCGGCGACATGACGCTCCCAACACGGGACCCTGGGACAGGAACCAAGGCTTCCTCCATACTGACAGGGAACGAAAGCACCTGCTCGTAACCCGTATCAGACGGAATGAATTACCCCTCGGGGAGAATCCCTTGGATTTTAATCACCACTGCAGGGCTCTCATGTGCAGCAGGCCAGACGGGATTACAATGGACGCTGCCGCCATGAGACCCAACACCCTCTGAAAGTGTTTACACAGTGATGGTGCGGCCTAGCTTCACTCTGGTCAACGAGGACAAAATGGACCCAACACGTGCAGGTGACAGGTGGGCCCGCATCGTCGTTAAGTCCCACACCACCCCTAGGAACGTAGTCCGTTGGGCGGGCGTCAGCATGCTCTTCTTCGCGTTGAGCCGCAGCCCCAACGCTGAAGGTGGGCGAGGACGACATCTTGATGCCAAACCCCTAACAAGATGAGCCAGTCGTCGATGTAGTTTAATATGCGTATGCCCTGGAGCCTCAGCGGGGCCAGAGCTGCATCCATGCATTTGATGAGCGTGTGAGGAGAGAGTGCTAGGCTGAACGGAAGAACCCGATACTGGTACGCCGCAAACCTCAGGAACTTCCTTTGAGAGGGACGGATGGAGATATGGATACATGCGTCTCGCAGATCTATCGTGACAAACCAATCCTTGGATTGGATGTGACTGATGATGGCGGGGATGGTGAGCATCTTGAACCTGAATCTCCTCAGAGATTGGTTCAGGGACCGCAGATCTAAAATCGGACGTAATCCTCCGTCCTTCTTGGGAACTATGAAGTACCGGCTGTAGAACCCGGACTCCCTGACTGGCGGGGAAATGAGTTCTATGGCCCCTTTCTCCAGCAGAGAGCGAACTTCTTGTCCCAACACCTGGCTCTGCCCCGCATGCACCGCAGTCCAGAACACCCCGTTGAATTTCTGCGGGGTGTGGCTCCGGAACTGCATCCTGTAGCCATCCACTACGGTGCGCCGGACCCACGGGGGAAATGTTTGCAAGGCTCCGCCATGCTTCTACAAAATCCGCCAAGGGGCTGGTGGCCGGTGTTATGTGTAGGTCCCCAGTGGCACCCTGAAGCGGAGGACCGCCAGGGAAAACTCGCCGGCAACCCATGGTGTGTGAGCCCGATCGTTTTCCAGCTGCAACCCCTCGAGGCGGGCAGACTGGTGAGAGCTCGCTGGTTAGCGTGTCCCAAGAGCGCCAAGACGGCGGGAAAAACAGCGCCTGTTGTCTGAGCCACCACGAGGGAGGGGACCTCTCGTCAGCCTCTCGGGGGGCTGTGGGCGAGAGAGAGGGGCACATCCAGAAGAAAAGACTTCTCCTTCCCCTGGATGCCCAAGAGGTTGAGCCACAGATGGCGCTCCGTAGCCACCAATGCTGCCATGGAGCAGCCAATGCTTGGTAACATGGAGCGTTTGGTCTGTTCCATGATTTACATAACTCATTGTGCAAATCAGGAAAGAACACGGGGGTGGCGCTCGGGCTGCAGAAAGCTCATAGAGGTTACTGGCGGCCCGCGGTTCCTGCCCCGCCTCTCATAGCTGGGCGCAGTCTGATGACGTCAGCCCGGCTCCCGGAAGTCCTCCTCCATGATGCTACGCACGTCTAGCTCCTCAGAATCAGAGCCTCTGCAAGCCTCTCCAAACTCATACCTCGGGCGGGAGAAGCTGAGAAGCGGACTCCCGAACCGGGAAGAGAGGAGGCGGAGTCCGCAGACGAGGAACGGGAAAAGCCTCGGCAGTCCCGATGTCCTTGGAGATGTAGCGCTGGCGCCCCATGACCGAAGCCGCCGCGCCGCCTCAGCGACGGCCGGACGTCGAGGGGAGAGCGCATGCGGCCGTCTTCGGAAAAGAGAGCCGCACGGGACCTCAGCACCCTCAGGGGCAGGGCCTCGCAATGGCCGAAAGCAGCCCCCTCGAGTGCTGGCTGGGCATGCGGCATCCCCAGACAGGAAACACACAGGGCATGAGTGTCCCCAGCCGTGATGTAGCGCGGCACGGAAAGACACACTGCCTGAACTGCTCACCAGCCATCTCTTCTGCTTCTCCTTAATTTCGTCTTGTGGTAGCTTTCTTCTGAGTAGTCTCAAACATGCCAGAGTGCCTGCTGAATAGAAAAAAGCTAATGTGTCCGGTGTGCCGGCGTGCTTATATACGCCTCCAGTTACGCCGTCACACGCTATCGTTCTAGCAACGGCAATAGGATTGGAGTAGTTTCATTCATGATTTCAGACCTGCCACGCCCAGAGGCGTTCCCATAGTGTCGTCACCGACGCAGTTCGAGTTCCCTCGAAGGGGAACTATTTTTTATTAAACATAACCTATTCAGTGCAGAAACTATGCACAGAAATCAGATGGGCTGTTGGTGGGCAATGACAGAGCTTCACTGCTCTAAATGAATCAATTTATTTACCATGAAATAAATATGGTAGGATCCATCGGCGTACCGACCAGGGGAGTCAATTGTATGACCTCATGAAGAGAAAATAAGAGATAAAAAAAGTAAAAGTAGAAAACGAACAAATTGATATATATTTTATTGAACAGAGAGTGTAATTTATACTAAGAAATTCCAAAGAACACATCCTAGTCACTAGTCCTTACTAAAGGCATCCAAAACAGCACTCAAATAAAATATACAAAATGTCAAAATTGACAAAATGTGAAGGTTGGAGGTGATGGAGATGCTTCCACTGCATTATGCCATCGGGCCCCCCAGGGCTTTAGAGAAGCACAGCTAGTGAACTGCTTTACCAAGGCAGGTCTCAGGTAGCTGGTTTGTTCTTCCATCTCCTCAGTGCCCTCAGGGCCTAAGCGAGATTCACCAGGCCCCCAGCAGCACTTGTAATCCAAGCAGGAGGCAGTATCACAGGGATTACTCTCCATCTTCAGACTCTTGCTCCTGGCTGGTAAACACTGAGCCACAAAGAAGTCTGATGCGGAACAAATAAATAAACTCCAGAGCAGTTTAGGTGCAGAAATGTGTATCGATACTTTTTTAGCAGCACAATGTTTTTCATTCATACAATTGTTGGTCACTATGCAACTTCACTGGATTTGTTTAGTCATGGACCCTCCAGGTGAGTGAATATAGCGTGAATACACCAAACACTTGTTTTACCCTACACCATACATAGCTATACTCAAAACATATTGTAAGTGCAATGGTGATGTCTGAAGTTAACTTTTTTCAAATCCCACACAATCCTTTTCATAGATGTAGCCAAAGAGTTCTGACACATCATTTATCATTTAGCAAGACATTATTCATCTCCAAAAGATACATCTGCAGGAAATTAATCTAAAATTTAGACATCGAAACAATGTCTTATAATATAGCCGTTTGATCATCATCACATTTGCTTCTCTAACCTCTAGATTACTGTACCTTTCATCTAGTCACATAAACAAACCTGACTCATTTTGATGTGGGTCTTGATGGTGTGAAACCTCTGTCTAACAGGAAGTGACACAGCATTTTTGGGGTTACAAGCACCTCATGTCTTATTCATTTCATAGTTTAAGAAGATAAAAAAAACTTAGGGGAGAGATCTTGCTTTCAAAACGAGTTGAATCAACCAGAGACAAACTGCAGCAAGCATTCACTGCTGTCAGCAGACTTGACAGTATGTATTAGTGTGATTATTAATGACTCCTGAAGAGCTTGTCCCAGTCAGCAGTTTCTACACGTCATAGAAAAGAATGGGTGTGCAGTTTACTCAGGGCTTTTATCCACTCATTCATATTTACAATGATACAATACCTATATAATATCTCTTATGCTGATCTTACATAACAGTTTAGTCAGTCACAACTGATTGATGAAGCAGTTAGTTGGTTGATTGATTAAATACCAAATGGCTGCAAATAAGAGAAAATAATTGTTTTGTTAAATGCAACTAGTCCATCCATCCATCGTCAACCGCTTGTCCTGCGTACAGGGTCTCGGGGGGCTGGAGCCAATCCCTGCTGGCATCCGGCGAAAGGCAGGATACACCCTGGATGGGGAACTACTTAGGGACCTTCTTGCTGTGAGGCGACAGTGCTAACCACTGCACCACTGTGCCGCCCTAAATGCAACTAGTATCTAATTTAATTAAAACTATTCACTGCTACTAAACTATTCGCCACTTATTTACATTTTATATCAGACTTCACTTGCATCAAAAATCCAGTAAATGTGCATACTATTCAAAATGCATAATGTACAAGTGCTAATGGAAGACTTTGTTCTCAATTATTTCTTAAATGAGTAGTTAAGGTGGCCTTCAGAAAGGCCAGATGTTATTTAAATCTTTGCCACAAGTGGAATGAACAGCATTCCTTGGCAAACTTGCTGTGAACTGCAGTCCTGTAATCTGTTGGCTATAAACAACAGTTGTCCTTTGGATGGCACTGAATATATCAACAAGCTATCCAGACACACACACACACAGAAACACACACCTGTAATGAGGTCTCCTCTGACAGTGCAGAAGTCTGGCCTTGTGTCCTGCACTGGACTGGAATGACATTTAATTTAAGGCAGACATCAAAACAGATCAGTAGCAATGACCAATGAAAAGAATGAGAGTATTTTAAGATCATAATATTAATTCAGGAATTTGAGAGCAATCCGAGCTGTTCGCAACAAAGTACTGCTCTCACAGTTCTCCTCTATATCTGCTTTTAAGGATTGTTTTTGATTTTATTATAAGAACTGTATTTATTTAAAATTCATTTCACTAGAGAGAACCACAAGAACCATGCCACAACAATATATAATTTAAACGTTTAATGGGAATTCAGAATGAATAGATGTTTGAGAATGGATGAATGGATGTAAAAGGAAGGGTAATGGGGGAAGAAACATGTTAGATCTGTTAGGCTGGTAGGATGTACAGCGGACTGGGCTGAGGGAGATGCTGTGTGGGAGTTCTGAGACAGGTTTTCACTCAATTCGCTTATTACAGGCCCCCAAAAGAGTCAGTATATAATGAGTTGGAATGGCTTGAAAAGTGTTCTGGGGATATGACTGAAATGCAGAAGATTTTGGGTAAATGTTTTTGAACCAGAATCGAGTGCCCATTTTTCCCGTTTTTGGTCAGTGGCTCGTATTAGCTGAGATAGGAGTTGAGGCAAAAAATGTAGATGGGAAAGAAATGTCTTGCTCATCTGTTTTCCTCCTTCAGGATTTAAATACGAAAGAGCTGGAAGCGGATGGTGATGTCAGATAGACTTGAATTAGGAGAAGGAGCAAATTTTCCTCGGGGCAAATTTAGAACCAAAAAAAGCCGTCAAGAATATGGATTCTTGGGACCATGGAGGCCAGTGACTAGTTTGATGAAAAGCTGATTCCTGCTAAGTATGTCTGGATGGTGGATAGCCTATTTTGGATGGAACGCAGGTGATAAAATGGCAGATAGATATGACGTTGTGATAGTGCTTGGTGCGAGGCTGTTAAGGATGTCTTCTTGTGAAGTGTTAGAGAGGTTTCTCAGCTGTGCAACTAGCTGAATATTGTGGCTGAAAACAGTGGAACTGGTATTGGATGAAAATATGATTCTGGGGCCAAGTGTCTGACACTAGGACATTGACCGAGGCTGATGTAACTGAGTCTAAAAGTGATAAAGTTCAACAAACTAACACTGCAGCAAGCCCTTCACAAACACCTGTCACCACCTTGGAGACATTAATGAGCGTTCGTTGCTCACCCTCTATGAGCTCTGTGTGCTGGGGACACACAGCAGGAGCTCCGTATGTCAGCCCATTGCTTCTCCACCCACATTTTCATCTAAGAGAAAGTAGGTGAATTATTAACTGTGCCATGCTTCTGTATATTATATTTGCATTGGCTAATTCATATTTGCAGTGATGCTGATTATTGTGCACCATCTCTGTGAAACAAGTGAATGAAACAGAGCTGTGGAATTACATAGAGAATGGGAAAGACATTAAGTTTGGGAATATTTACAATTTAAATTTTATTTTTAGAGTTTTCAGATACAGTTTTGAGTGGCCGGGCAAGTAAATAAATGCAAAATGGAGAGAGATGGGAGGAAGAAATTGGGTTTGGAGGCTATTGGGATTAGGGTGGATACAGGCAGATAAAGTACGTTGTGAGAAAAAGGGTGGCGATGGTTAAGACAAGAAGGAGAAGATGATAATTAGGATGATATTGACTATGATGGAGGTTTGCAGGAGTAAGAACAAAGGACAAACGGGCCCTTGTGCCAGGTTAAACAAATTAATTTACATTTAACCTTCAAACAGCATATTATCTTAGCCTGGTTCCAGACCTCTGAAACTGACCACATCTCTGATTTGTTCAACAGTTCAAATAGTTCTGATGATGTGCTTATTGATGGCCAGGTCTTTGGCTGCTACAGAAGCTAGTTCCTAACATTTTCTATATGCCGTTTAGTAGTGTAGATCAGGAAGTGTGCTTTTTTTCTTTACCAGAGATGGGGACTTGAGTTTGCACTTAAGTTGCACACAGAGTGACTTCAGACTTGATTTGAGACTCATCCGGCGACTTCAGACTTGACTCGGACTCCAGGTGCGGGACTCGTGAACACGTTGATTTTTAGGAAACGTCTTATGAGCTTGGTGTTGTACCCCTCCCTGCCTTACCTATAACCTACCTATATAACTATCAGCTGCGTATGGCGTATTGTGAGAGAGGACAACAAACACCGGCAGGTGATGTGCCATTCATCATAAACTTTGGCTTTAAAAGTCTTGGGCTTTAAAAGGCCCAAACAAAAGAAGAGCTGAATGCAAAATAGGTTAATAATCTGAGGTTAATAGACATGTTTAGCTCAGCATTGGTCATCTAACGTTAGCTTGCTTCTTGCTTCATCTAAGATGTACAGGAGGTTAACTCCAACTGTCATTCGTTATGAAAAGATGAATGAGTGTTTGTTTACTTGCCAAATTTGAGGTAGTCGATTAACGTAATCATTTACGTTCCGCTGGCTGCCATAACATTAATTACTAACGTTGGCTGCAAACAGGTTACAGGTTTATTTAGTTAACGTTACACTGGTCTGAGAGTCTGGGGGACGTGTTGACTTACAGTAGTTTATAAGCTGTGATTACTTGTAGTAGCAAAACCACAATGACTTTAGACTTATCTTGGACTCTTGCTCAGAGACTTGATACTTGCCTGACAATACAAAAACAATTAGCTAAAAGATGCTAAAATCCTCCTTATTTGCATAGATTGGGGATAATTAATCTATGGGTTTGTCTCTGCAACAATCTCTTCCACTTCAAATATAGTAAGTTGATATGGTTCTTCAGGGATCACCCAGACCAAACTCCCTCTTTCAAACATTTTTAAAGTTTTAAGTACTTTGCTCAAGGACATTGCAAAGTAGGGGAGAGCAAAACCAATGTGGTAGCTGAGTTTGTATTGTGTTGTCATTAACGTTCTGATTGATCTTTTGGGCTTATGTATACCAAGCTCTGAGAAAATCTCAAAGTAACAATGTTATGGTCTGTAATTAATGGCTAGAGCAGCGTCAAAGACATGAGGATTTAATGAATTTTGACTGCAAAACAATGTCTCAAGTACAAACTGAAAACACATCAATAACGTTAACTGGACTTCAATGCAGAGGCAAACTTCAACAACTGCCACAGCATACACAAAATGTTCATCTTTACAGGTATTTCAGCTTTGATTCCACCACTACATTTCTACCTACATTTCTACCAAGGGCATGATTCCACTTGTTCTCAATGCAGATACAGGAATTTGTCTGTCTTAAAATGTTCACCCAATGATGCTGAAAAAGCTAATTACCACTGATATAACAAATTTCATGGAAAACCATCAAGCATTTTTGAGACATTTCAGTAAAAAAAACCAATGAAATCTTGTCAACCTCATGGCATCACCAGAGGAAAGTTAGTAGGATTCCTCTTCTGGGAAACAAAATATGTCCATCGTTTTATTTTAGAGGGACCACAGTGGTGGACCAGTTGACTAATATTCCCACCTCTTGAGCCACACTGCAAGCATAGCTAAACATAACAAACCTTGTGCTGTTACGCATTGATTTGCAATTGAAACAGGGAAAGTAACAAGGCGATTTTCTCAGAGCCCTGACTGCATTTGCAGTCCAAGCTGTGACAGAACCTTGAGCACGCAACCCTTGATGGAGCAGCCAAGTATCGCATGATTTTGTCATTGTTTCCCACGGCCGTCTTCGGAAGACTGTTTTCAAGTACGGCAAGTAATTTTTTGAAGCGGTACTGTTTTTCGAATGGCAAGTTGTGTCTCTTGTTTCATGTGTCACAGTAATGATTAATCTACAGGTTATTTAGTGCTTTAACACACCCTGAAGTTTGCCCTGTCAGAGTTTTTCAGTATAAAAATAAATTGTGTTTATATGTCAGGAGTTCCTGTCTAAAGTGACCACAATTGTTTCTTTTGTCCTGCTGCTAATGTGGTGACTTTCTCTGTGTTGCAGCATGTATTGAAACATGTTTGTCATATTATACCAACAGGTTATGCCAAATTCAGAAAGACAGACAGAGGTGATTCAGCCAGATGTTTTCATGCACATTTTGGAATTACGTATAAAAACAGGTATACAAGTATACGGTTGGGTTACTTTTGAAATATTTGAAGAAACTGTAAATAGATATAGAATACAAAATGCGATATCTGATATTGATAGACCACACATGTGAATTAGTGACCACAGCAAAAATATATCACTGTCTACAACATAATCTTTTAAAATCAGGTTTATCTGAAAAATGGTACTTTCGCCCCTGCTCTCCCCTACCAATTGCGGAAGAAGCCTTGCACGTACATTTTACCTTTTTCGCTAGCCTGTTGACTGATTTTGATGTCAGGTTGATCTGGGCCAAGCTCTTTCACATGTAATTTCTCCACCAACGTTCTCCTCTCAAATGGATTTTGAAAAAGAGATCTTATTGAATTTGTGGCCAGCTGAAAGCCAGTGTCTTGAGTTCCGCATTCATCATTGTCTACAACATCACATGTCCCTACTCTACCGCTGACTGACGAGGGCGATTCAAGCATCAGATTTGAGGACACTGATTGGCTTAATTAATGTTGCTATGGGCATATCTTGTCAGCTATTGGCTGCTCTGCTGTACTGCCTGGGCGATATTTCTAGCAGTGGATGAGCAGGAAGCTAATTTCCCCCCCAAACATTATTATTTAGCCTATATTTTATAGATTACACATTATTGTGCATTTTAAACACACATATGCTTACAAAAAAGTTATTATTGTTTATTGCAAAAATGTTTATTTTAAAAAGACATCTTCTACCACCAGGGAGGGCGGCACCCTAGCGCCCTCTTTTGGCCAGCCGCCACTGAGAGAGAGAGAGAGAGAGAATGTGAGCAGCTGGCAGAGAGGATAACAGCTGAATCAGAGAGAAATGGGTCCAGAATCAGAATCAGAATCGGGTTTATTGCCAGGTACATGTTCACATACGAGGAATTTGCCTTGGTATGAATTGGTCCAAAAGTGGGAGCCGCCCTCAAGAAATGAAGCACTATAACAGACAACTTCCCTTTCTACTTTATCTGTGGCTCTCTCTCTCTTTCTCTGCCAACTGCTGTGGAAACAGCACACGCACATTTACAAAATGTTGTATTCAGTAGCTGTCTTTACAGTATAATTTTTACTGAAGATAATACTATTCCATGGAAACATGCCAGGCCGGTGCCCTCATGCTAAAACATACTGGCAGACACTAATGGCCTATGACTATTTGCATTCTCATGCAGTTGCATTTGAATAAAACCTTACACAACAATGACACCTGCTGGGCAACTGAAATCTGATAGACATAATAATAAATTTTGTGTACTCCGTAGCAGACAGTTTAGTTTTACATACATGGCCAAGAGATCACATATGTGAGCTTGTTAACTGAGAGAAAAGAACATGTGAGACCACAATTAGCCTTTATCAAATATTGGGAGGATATACTAGATACACTCTAATTACTCTGTTTTGATGACAGTTCTGAAAGGGGAAAAATATATGTTCATCTTTATTTATACCAGTGTACATTTGTGCTCTACTAATTCTGAACAACCCCATAGTTTTATCTCATTGTGTTTACTACTGCAGCTCCTGACTAATTAATCTTGAATATCTTTGCCTTATTCACAATGTCTGAACCTCATTTAGAATGATCGAGTTTTAAATGGTTGCAAATGAAGAAACCGTGTAGCTCCATTGAACAAACAGTCCTCTGACTATTTCAACATCAAGACTGAAGACAGCACTTGGGGCATCTGCACCACAAATAATTGACCACATCTGTCCCTTTATACACCGAAGACATAAACCCAGCCCGGGTCTTCATAAGGACAATAGCAAAGATGTCTGTATTAGCTGTCGACCTGTCAAGACACGAGGTCTGAGCAGCATGAATTATTCAAAGTCTGACGAGCCATGTCTTTTATAAAATATAAAGCAAGGATGTTACACAGCATCTTATACAAAAGGAGAAGGAACAGAAATAAAAGCAAAAGTATTGCATGCACTGCATTGTGAGAATGATGTATGTATGAATATATTAAACAATTACAAGCACCAGAGACTGAATGAAAGAAGAATCTAATTAGGAGAAGTTATTAATATGATTTGATCTGTCATTTAGTAGTCTAACTGATTTAATTAATGGGTTAGATTGGATTGTTGGATGTATGGATATTTTGTGCTAAACTTAAAATTTTCCCTCAAAATGTAATTTGTCTCTGGGTGGAAAAGCCGCTAAAATAGGATTTCGACTATAATGGGCCTCTGAGCAAAACCCAAACTAATGAAATTCATCTCAGGTTAGTAGCTTTCTAAGTC
>NW_024040263.1:720551-738878 GCF_014851395.1 Micropterus salmoides
GTTTGTGTCAGACAAACATCAGCATGTTTCCTTCGTCTACAGTATGTGTGCATGTTGAAGCTAGCATTTAGCTCAAACCACCACTGTACCTAAAAAGTAGTAGGTAGCGTGGCTATCTACTCTGACTGTCACGTTGAGCTAAGGACTTTGACCCAAATGCAGAAAATCAGGCAGAGCAGGTTAAAATTTTACACATCAGCTCTTCCGGGATTTCACGGGCCTTTTTAGTGATTGTTTCTGCAGCTTTTCAAAAAATTTCAATGAAAGTTGCGATGTTCTTGGGCATTTTGTTGCGATGAAATTGTGGGTCTAAGAGAAAACTGCAAAGTAGATGTCTTTTTTTTTAACTTTAGAATTAAAGTTGAATAATAATTCATACTTTGAAAAAAAAATGTCAATGTTTAAACACAAGACTTTTTTATTCCTAAACTAAGTTCTTAAATCACACACACACACACACACACACAGTGTCATGCAACCAAGACAGTATGATACGCCTGTCTGTAATAAACTACATTAACTTTATCTCTAACCATGAGTATTTTAACCAGCTTACCTTGTTTCTTTCAGCACTTGCAATTGACCAGGATACATCAGCGTGTGTCACAGTGATTTGTCTTGTCTGACGTCCTCCATGCGTTTCTGCCATTCTCAGTGTATGTTTTGTGGTGGCAAAGTGTTTGTCAATTGATGATTTTCTTTTATGTTCGACCACAATACTGCACCCTTTGCAAAACACTTTACTCCCGCTTTGGTAAAGAAGATCTGGATACTGTTGTTTGCAAATGTGAGACGTTGGTACCACACATCTGCTGTAATTTGTAAACATGGAAGTCACGTTGCTGACGTATGACAACATTTTGTGTGAAATGGAGATTATAGGTCAAATTTGCAGAAAAGTTGGGGTCATTGGACAAAAGTCGCTCTGAATTCCCAGTGTTTTTTATTGAATTTGTGTTTATAGTTGCGATCGCGACATTGCAGAATCCTGGAGATACTGACTAACCATAATACAAATGGATACACAGGCTTACAATAAGGTAAAGACAGGCAAGGCTCGTACCATCTAAGCAGTCCAAAAACCAACCAAATACTAAAGAAATCCACAAATTCAGGCCACAGGTTATCCAGAACCATAGGGAAACACAGAGGAAGGGCTGGGACGCTTGACCTGAAGACGAAGATGAACGACGAAAGACAAGGGAAGCATGGATTATATATACACAGGTGCTGGTCATATAATTAGAATATCATCAAAAAGTTGATTTATTTCAGTAATTCCATTCAAAAAGTGAAACTTGGATATTATATTCTTTCATTACACACAGACTGATATATTTCAAATGTTTATTTCATTTAATTGTGATGATTAAAAAACTAATGAAAATCCCAAATTCAGTATCCGATTAGAATACAGTGGACCAACACCAGCAGATGACATGGCACCCAAACCATCACTGACTGTGGAAACTTTACACTGGACTTCAAGCAACATGGATTATGTGCCTCTCCTCTCTTCCTCCAGACTCTGGGACCTTGATTTCCAAAGGAAATGCAAAATTTACTTTCATCAGAGAACATAACTTTGGACCACTCAGCAGCAGTCCAGTCCTTTTTGTCTTTAGCCCAGGCGAGACGCTTCTGACGCTGTGTCTTGTTCAAGAGTGGCTTGACACAAGGAATGCGACAGCTGAAACCCATGTCTCGCATATGTCTGTGCATGGTGGTTCTTGAAGCACTGACTCCAGCTGCAGTCCACTCTTTGTGAATCTCCCCCACATTTTTGAATAGGTTTTGTTTCACAATCCTCTCTATTAATGTACTTGGACACAGAGCTCTGTGAACAGCCAGCCTCTTTAGCAATGACCTTTTGTGTCTTGCCCTCCTTGTGCAAGGTGTCAATGGTCGTCTTTTGGACAGTGGTCAAGTCAGCAGTCTTCCCCATGATTGTGTAGCCTACAGAACTAGACTGAGAGACCATTTAAAGGCCTTTACAGGCATATTGCTTCATGATTTATGGTTTGAATAATTATGTAGACTTTATGGTCTTCCCATTAACAGCACCACTAGCACTAGATGGATGTATTGTATAGGATAAGGCCATATCATGCTTTATTGTATAGCTGTATTTATATTATTTTATGCAATTGCTAAATTTATGTTGTTTCACTCACTGTGATAGCGAGTGTGAACAGGAGGTTTGCAGTAGATATGGCTTTGCTCTGTGTTAATGAAAAAGAGAATGTATCCTTTTTTCAATGTGCCTCATGTCGTATTCACTCAGCAATCTTTAGCACCATCAGAAGCTTGTAGGCAGAACCACAAGCAGCCTAAGCTAGTCACAGTTCTTGCAGCCCTCACATTGTACAGTATATGTCAGCTAGGTCTTTAATCCCTTAAAGCAGAAGAATCAATTAAGCTTTACATTCCAGGTAAGTTCCAAGTGCCCAAGGCCATGAAACTCAAACTATCATGTAAACTGCTGCAGTAGAAGAAAAGTTTGCATGCAAACTTTTAGCAGTGATTCTGTTACCGGTGCCAGATCTAGGGGTAATCTGGACCGGCAGCAAAGGTTACACAGGCTAGGGGGCAATGTGTAGCCACTGTGGATTAACAGAGAGATGACCAAAGTTAGCGTCTTGCTAAAGCCAGAGCTCATTTATTTCTGACTACAATCACATACTGTCTCAGTCACATTATTTTCAGCTTCCTGCTTAAAGTGCATGATACACAAATGCTAAACATTTCACAAATAAACAACAATTGACATAACCAAACTGACAATATATAATACATAAAGCATTCTACCTTACAGAAAATAAGTACACATGACATCAAAATAATTTAACATATTCCACATAATCAAAATTGTGGAATTAACTCAAAATTACATGTAACAAAATAATAGAACTCAAAACACTCTCACTTTACCCTGATTCCTCCTATACAGTCACAGACATATTAACACATTACATTTCTGCTAATGTTAAGTGTAAGCAATATCTTACGCCAAAATATACGCCCGTTTCTACGCAAGAATGATAATTGAGGGCCAATATGACAACAGTTTCAGTAACTTGCTCATCTTCTTCATGTGTCTCTTAGTTGTTCATCGTTGTTTACACCAGATTTTTCCATCATATTCTTCATCATGCTCATCTGTCATGTTCTTAGTACACAGGTAAAATCTTAACACTCCCATTCTTAGTACCGTGTACAGTTCCCCAACTGTGATATCTTCATCAAATCCAGCTTGCTCCTGATAGTCTCCTAAGATGTCATGACTGAATGTCTCAAATCTTCCAAATTTACTTTTCCCAAGAAAAGGTCTTTAGCAGACTATAATATTTCAGCTTTTTTTAATTCTTGGGGTACATCAAGGATCCTTGTTCCCCCTCTTCAGCGTTTCCTTACTTGTTAACCTTCATGAATCCACCCCAACTCAAGTTTTCTGGTCTTTTTTTCAGCCCCTTTGTTGTTTGTTGCATGAGTTCTTTTCCGCTTTGGAGTGAAAGTCTTCTCTCGATCAGATTTCATATAATTTCCATCGATGCCAATCTTTGTCTTTAGTTTTTTCAAGCAGGGAATGTTTTTTTGATTCTTCAGTATTTGTAGCTTTATTTTCCTAACAGAAGCGTCTATTCAATCTCCATATGTGGGAATGTCGCCAGCAAGAGTGTCATCATCCATAAAGTCAATGATTGTGGCATGAATCTGTCAAGATAGACATAATTATTACAA
The DNA here is from genome assembly GCF_014851395.1 of Micropterus salmoides. Taxonomy (NCBI): domain Eukaryota; kingdom Metazoa; phylum Chordata; class Actinopteri; order Centrarchiformes; family Centrarchidae; genus Micropterus; species Micropterus salmoides. The sequence continues at coordinate 724,293 of NW_024040263.1, forward strand.
CTCAAGGACAAGACTGGAAACACCTCCAACCAAACACAGTTCACAACGAGTATCATAAAGAGTCCGCCACCTGCGCCCATGACCAACTTTTCACATTATAACATGAAGTGTTTGATGTTATAACAATTTAAGTTATCACGTTATAACAAGATAGCGAGATAACAAGAAACGTGATATGTTTGTATGTCGTAATACCGTGAAAGTATGCCGTTATCTTGTTATAACATTAAAGTTTTCGCGTTATAATGTGATACTGGTGTGTTTTTTTTCTTTTCTGGCATGGCTGCAATACGTTGATCATTTATTAATAGCAAAAAAAATAATTAAAAAACACTTGACTGTGCAAACTTTGACAAGTATGCATTGCATATGCTGTTCACTTCAATGTATCATATCATAGGCTACAACATTTTTTTCTTAGTTTGTGATCTGTCATTTAAATTCAAATGGGGCTAAATGAAACAAAAGGGGAAAAAGTTAATCTCATAGAGACTAAATTAACTTCGTGTCATTTTTCTTTCACTCTCTCAGTTCCCCTCCTTGCCATCATAGACTGCTGCCAAAGAAATCCAATTAGGAACATTTCAACATGGCTGACAAACTACTATTCTCACCAGCCACCCTGCTTCCTTTGTTGGATGGTGTTCTTGGACGGATTGCGGGAGGAATTAAGCAAGAAGCAATTACCTTTCTTACGTATGTGCACACCTACTCACATATGATCACACATACACACATTTGCACCCACATGCACAAAAATCTATTTGTATGTTTAAGATATACAGTGCATGCAATATATAGAGAGACACAGGAAAGTTAAGTGTTTATATATATTTTCCACACTCATACATAATATAAAAAAACACTGACACAATCTCATCTTGACCTTACATGGATGCAATTACAAACAACAGACCTACTGGGATACCTTGCAGTAACCATTACTGCACAAACGGCGTAGGGGAAAATCCATTTTCTCAATTCTTTTTTCCATTATAGATTATCCTCAAGCTACTGCAGCAGACAGGAGCTTAGAGTTTAGACACACACATACACACACAGCTCATGCATCTCTTACTTGTGCCCTGATTAGTTTCCATGAAATATTTGCGTTTCTCTGCTATATGTGTCTTATTGATTTTACAGAGTGAATCAAGAGACACTTCCATGGCTTCATACAACACAACTTTCCTTCTTTGCAGAAGGATCAGAGGGCTCTTCATACAAAGACCGTGCTCTCTAATACAAATAAAAAGACCCCACTGGACAATTCATCAGAGTTAGTGAGACATATTAAAGTAAGTGAGGTAGTGAGTTTCTGGCCTGGTTTTTTTTTATCAAAACTGAATTCAAAATAAAAGAGAATTCAATCAGCAAAATGCACATTCAGAAAGCAGCAGGCGAGCTAACGATGTAGCTAAATGCACTATACTAATGTTATCATGTAACGAGCATTGATTAGTTCAACTTGCAGCTGTTGAAAATATTACTGTGAAGTTGCAGTTGGGAGTTTACCTGAGTTTCTAGCATGTTGTATGAAGCGTTCTGCCTGTCTCTCTATAGCACTTCTCAACAGATGCACAGTGAAGTAAATAAAATGGTAAAACAGACATAAGACTTGTCTTTTGGTTTGGTGTATAATCTAACATGAATGAAATCAGAAACATCAGAATTGCTAAATAAATGTTCTTTTTTCCCCATTTGATTTCATCAGTCTCAGAAGAGTTGTTACAGCTGGTTTAGGGTTAGAGACTTTGAGGCTTCGAGAATACTTCAAGCTGTATGACAATCACTATGGAAATAGGTTATCCTACTTATTCTGTCGTGACATCATGAATTATTTACCAAGACACAGAATAAGAATCAGTCAATTCTGTTTTATTTAATTTGATATTAAATATTTCACGTGGAATTCCTTGTGGAACATTGATATTTTTAGGTGACTATTCTCTAAAAGAACCTGTATATGACAACAAAGTTTGGATTTGGATTAATGCCCAATCTGGTTTTGTCTTAAATAAAAAAGTATCATTAGTTTATATTGCTAGGCAGAGCTCAAAGCTCAAATTTGAAGACGTAACTTGTACATTATTCATTATAGCAGAAATACTCAAGAGGGATTGTTCTTGTCTTTGATTATAAAGCTCAGTATGAGTACAGTTGCACCTCTGAGTAATAAAGTTGTGAAAGTTCTCAAGGATAATTTTTATTTCACAGTTTAGGCTACTCAGCATGACTACTGACTAAAGCATTTGTCAAGGAGCCCATTCGTTACTATAAGAGTTTGGTTAGCAACCAATTATGCACATATAGCTTTAGATTGCAGGATTAATTAACATAGTTGGACTAATTGCTGTAGTGATTAAAGTGCTTGACTGAAACTTTCCTCTGTATACTGTAAGAACCAGATTTACTAAAGGTTTGCATTACAAAAAAACGTGTGCAAACTTGATATCACCAGCAAATTAACATGTACACTAATCTAGTAAGTAGGTGTGCACGGAGAATGGCGTCTTCCAAAAGTGTAAGATAGCACCTGTTGTTCATTTACTACTTTTGCCTTAATGAATATGCAATTTGGGGCGTTTCAATTTTATTGTGCAAAGTAATGGGACGGTAAAATGCAAATACATTTATTTACTACCTGCAATGTGATCTAACAAGCCTAAAAGCAATTTCATGTGAGTGCAACAGCATCTGTATTTAATACGTTTGAAAGGAAGGTGCAAACAGCAAAGTGTTGTGCAGAGATGGCTACTGTTACCGTTGCGAGAAGGAGACACAGCTGTAATGAAAGAAGACGTAGAGAAATGAAAAATATTAGATAATAGTATTCTATATCCAATATACAGAAATATAATCATTTTATTTATTCAATTAACTATATGAATTGAATAGTTTTTTGTATTTTCCTTGAAGCTTAGGCAATACTGTTATATTAACATTCATGGCAGTAAAGTAAATTCCGTTTCGACCTGACTTCTTTTCCCTGTGATGGAAGAATTTAGAAAGCGGAGAGCCCCCAGCTGCAGTAGCGCATCATGGATCATGCGTGACATTCATCCAGCCAGAAGGAACGAGCACTAACTGGTCACAGCGCACCGGTCGTAATAGTTAATAGCGACACAACCCATTGTAGATATCGGAGAGGGAATGGGGAGTTGGGGCATACAGTGCCAGGGACAGGAGATCGCTCCAGAGGGTGATTGTACCCTCTGGCTGAATGAAGCACGATCTGCTGGCATTTCCTTGCATCTGGGTCAGTCCAGCATACTGTAGTTTCTGCTGAGGTTTCCCAAAGCAGTTTTTCAGGTGTGCTGTCCCAAGTACTTAGTGCAATCTTGGTCAGGATGGGCAGGTACATATGATTTCCACATACTCGGGACGCACTGAATGAAACAAACCAAGATTTTTTACTCAGTGGCTGCTTTCCCTCCCGACTCTCCATGGCGGAAACCATTAAACACGCAAAACCCTCATTTAAATACTGCCACCTACGTTGTGTTTGCACCTGTTGTCATCTATGCAATAATTCTAGTACTACTACTACAATTACACATGCAATATTTTAGAATGCACACGCAATTTGGTACTCTTAATTCAGGGTGTGTGGGGCGGCACGGTGGTGCGGTGGTTAGCACTGTCACCTCACAGCAAGAAGGTCGTGGGTTCAAACCCCAGTTGCCCCGGCCTTTCTGTGTGGAGTTTGCATGTTCTCCCTGTGTCTGCGTGGGTTCTCTCCAGGGTGATCCGGCTTCCTCCCACCATCCAAAGACATGCAGGCTAGGTTAATTGGCAACTCTAAATTGTCCTTAGGTGTGAGTGGTTGTTCATCTATGTGTGGCCCGCGACCCTGTATGCAGGATAAGCGGTTGACAATGGATGGATGGATGGAATTCGGGGTGTTGGTAAATCTGGCCCTTAGGTTTTACACTTAAAATAATTAGAGTGGTCTTTTGGATGAACACTGAATTTCCGTTAAAGCTGCTCTTGCAAGACTGATGTAATCTTGTAATATCATATCTGAAAAATACAAACAAACTTTTCTTCCTTTCTGTCATGGTGCTATCTTGGGATGCCTTTTTATGTTCAGCAGACATGCTGAAATCCATTAATAAATTAGTGGGCTCTTGAATATTCCAAACTGCAGCTTATTTCTGTACAGTGGTGTGTTTTGAACACTCATATCTTCATGTTTATTACAGCAGTGTATGAAAGCATATTGTCTACTGCATCAAACTATATTCAGTATAATCAAGCTTGGTCTCTTGATTATTTGAAGTGCCATAATTGCCACTTAGCCTACAAATGCTGCAGGCTGCGTTGCTTCATCTTTTTCCTTCAGCATGGGGTAAATGGCTAATGTGCTGGCTAATGGTGGATAATAGAAGGTTAGGGTCTCCAGTGACAATAGGGTGCAGTGTACGAGATGTGGATGGGTTAGTGTGACACATAGTTCCACTGTAAGAGCTGCTCAATTAGGCTTTTTTAATTAGGAGGCGATGTTGTTTGAATGCCATAAGGGCTGGTTTCCAAACACATGGCCTCTTCCCTGTATTTATTAATCCAGCTTGTGTGTGATGGCTGGGCTACTAATGTGTATGTGTGTGTATTAGGGCCGGAAAGGTTCTGAAAACGAGATTGAAATCGTGTTTCAGTTCCGAGGGACAGAACTGTGACACACCTGCTCCCCGGACTATTGAGCTCTCATTAATAGTTTATTCTAGGTCATTTTCCACCTTATTCTAATGTTTACTCACTACTTGAATATACTTTATTTTCACACACACAAAAAGCACAACGGCTTGCCTCTTCATGTCTCTTTCTCCCTGTATGTGTCTCTGCTCTGCTCACTTTCTCCATCAGCAGTAGGCTTTGTTTCATAAAGTTGCTTTGTTTAATAAACTCAGCCACGATTCCATTTTCAAGTGTACCGCACGTGGATTAAAAACCAACGTGGGACTGAGTGACATCTGCAGTGTTGCGTTCACAGTCGCTCTGTAATGTAACAATTCCACCGTGTCAGCGTCTTAATTAATTAATTCCAGATAACATCTCTCTGTGTTTCTGAACACTATACTAAATATGTCGCTTTTTGCGGATGATGTGGTCCTGATGGCATCATCAGTCCGTGACCTTCAGCTCTCACTGGATCGGTTCGCAGCGAAGGGTTGGGATGAGGATTAGCACCTCTAAATCTGTGGCCATGGTTCTCAGCAGGTGGAGTGCCAACTCCAGGTAGGGAATGAGTCCTTACCCTAAGTGAAGGAGTTCAAGTACATCGGGGTCTTGTTCACGAGTGAGGGGAGACTGGAGCAGGAGATTGGCCGGAGAATCGGAGCAATGGGGGCGGTAATGCACTCTCTTTACCGCACTGTTGTGGCGAAACGAGAGCTGAGCCGCAAGGCAAAGCTCTCGATCTACCGGTCGATTTTCGCTCCTAACCTCACCTATGGTCATGAAGGCTGGGTTGTGCCTGAAAGAATGAGATCGCGGGTACAAGTCCCGTACCCGGTACTTTGGAGTTGTCCAAAGGTTTCAAGTATTTATCAAAATGCTTTGAGTACATATCCAACATAATGCAGTCAATAACTCAGTGAAAATAGGTCAGAGGTGTGCTGGATTTACCACAAGACAAATCGAGAACATCATTGTGAAAATGAATGGTGTAGTCTTCTGTTTCCTGATGACATGGGAAATGACCCGTCTCCTTTTTTACCAAAACAAGTCATGGTCTAGTGAAAGATAGCATATAAACAGTGTATGACTGAGACTTTGGACTTTTGGACTACACAAGACCCATAGATTATTTTAGGCACAACTTTAAACGCAGCTCAGACTGATAACAAAAGCTAGGATGTACAAGGGATTCAGATCTTAATCTCATACATGTGTGGACTTAGTGTATAAATACAGGTTGCCTTTGCACATTTATAATTTTTTGTTTTTATTAACTCTTGCAGCTGCAGTAATGAAAGGGTGCAAAGGTGCAACTGAGGAGATGATCATTCAACATGCTGCGGTAATTTTAAATTTACAAAAATTGTGAATCCTATGTGTTGTAAAGGGCCTGTTCGGGGTGGAGTAGTTAAATTTCCCTTATTTTCATAATTTTTTGACACAGTCTCAGGAGCACATTCATCCCCTGACAGGTCAAACAGTCTGGCCAGTGTGTTAGGGCCAGATGGGGCTGCTCCATTACTCTGGCTGGTTAGAGTGGACGTCACAAAGGCAGACGCAGACACACACACACACACACACACACACACACACACACACAGATTAACTCTACAATTAATGGAAATGCTATTGAATTAAATAAAAATTTTTGACATGTTTAAAATGAGCAGGCAATTGACGTTGAAAATAGGTCCACAACGACCACATTTGAGCTAATTTTTAACTTTGTAGTCCAGTTTGTTGTCCAGTTGTCCTGTGACGTTCACATTGGACATTCAGAATACTTCAAAAAAAGGCTCCTTCTGGCTCCTCTAGGGATGTCTTTTCAACATCCGAGAAAGTCGTTTAAAAGACGCATTTTAGACTCATCTTTGCTCAGTGGGTGAGCTGACCTCAAAGATCTAAGACTTTCTCTATGTACACAAAAGGCCTATTTCTCTCAAATATTGTTCACAAATCTGTCAAAATCTGTGTTAGTGAGCACTTCTCCTTTGCCGAGGTAATCCATCCACCTCACAGGTGTGGCATACCAAGATGCTGATCAGACAGCATGGGTATTGCACAGGTGTGCCTTAGGCTGGCCACAATAAAAGGCCAAATAACTTTATGATAATAATAATGAAGAAATAAATAAATAAAACAACAGTAATGCTCCCCCTACCCAACAAAAAAAGCAAACAAACTTGATGGTGAACTTTGGTGAATCGTTACACCCCTAGTGTGTGTGTGTGTGTATTAGGGCTGACCCCCAATAGTTGAAGATTTGATGCTTCGATGGGCGGAGCCTGATTCGACTGTGTCAATAACACAGTCGAAACTTCGTAGCGAAACAAGGATCAAGTCATTTTGGCGATAGGGGGGTGCTCAACATCTGATTTTTACATAGCACTACCAGTTTTCTCCCAATATGTTTATATACAGCCTATTACAATACACGTTTAAACGTTTAATGCTGCAAATAAACATGTAAAAAGAATAAAACTTTCAACAAATATTTTTAAAGTGTGTAAGTAAATCCAAAATTGTACCCCTAACCCTGGGTCGTAAATACACAAATGCGCATGTGTAGGCGTAGCGTATATGTGTGTAGGACCAGTGTGTAATCCCCCCCCCCCCACACCGCTCACAATCACCGCGCACAAAAACATGATGCAACTATCAGTCAACTATAGGCAGGACTTAATGATTCTGATTCGACTATGTAAATCCTTGTGTGAGTGTATGTATATATATATATATATACATACACTCACCTAAAGGATTATTAGGAACACCATACTAATACTGTGTTTGACCCCCTTTCGCCTTCAGAACTGCCTTAATTCTACGTGGCATTGATTCAACAAGGTGCTGAAAACATTCTTTAGAAATGTTGGCCCATATTGATAGGATAGCATCTTGCAGTTGATGGAGATTTGTGGGATGCACATCCAGGGCACGAAGCTCCCGTTCCACCACATCCCAAAGTTGCTCTATTGGGTTGAGATCTGGTGACTGTGGGGGCCATTTTAGTACAGTGAACTCATTGTCATGTTCAAGAAACCAATTTGAAATGATTGGAGCTTTGTGACATGGTGCATTATCCTGCTGGAAGTATCCATCAGAGGATGGGTACATGGTGGCCATAAAGTGATGGACATGGTCAGAAACAATGCTCAGGTAGGCCGTGGCATTTAAACGAGGCCCAATTGGCACTAAGGGGCCTAAAGTGTGCCAAGAAAACATCCCCCACACCATTACACCACCACCACCAGCCTGCACAGTGGTAACAAGGCATGATGGATCCATGTTCTCATTCTGTTTAGGCCAAATTCTGACTCTACCATCTGAATGTCTCAACAGAAATCGAGACTCATCAGACCAGGCAACATTTTTCCAGTCTTCAACTGTCCAATTTTGGTGAGCTCTTGCAAATTGTAGTCTCTTTTTCCTATTTGTAGTGGAGATGAGTGGTACCCAGTGGGGTCTTCTGCTGTTGTAGCCCATCCGCCTCAAGGTCGTGCGTGTTGTGGCTTCACAAATGCTTTGCTGCGTACCTCGGTTGTAACAAAGTGGTTATTTCAGTCAAAGTTGCTCTTCTATCAGCTTGAATCAGTCGGCCCATTCTCCTCTGACCTCTAGCATCAACAAGGCATTTTCGCCCACAGGACTGCCGCATACTGGATGTTTTTCCCTTTTCACACCATTCTTTGTAAATCCTAGAAATGGTTGTGCGTGAAAATCCCAGTAACTGAGCAGATTGTGAAATACTCAGACCGGCCCGTCTGGCACCAACAACCATGCCACATTTAAGCAATTTTGATTGCTTAAATCACCTTTCTTTCCCATTCTGACATTCAGTTTGGAGTTCAGGAGATTGTCTTGACCAGGACCACACCCCTAAATGCATTGAAGCGACTGCCATGTGATTGGTTGATTAGATAATTGCATTAATGAGAAATTGAACAGGTGTTCCTAATAATCCTTTAGGTGAGTGTATATATATATAATATGAGAGAGATGGAGAGAGAGAGAGAAAAATAAAAAAATAAAAGTACAAATCTTATGTGACATATAATCAGGGGAATCTGCAAATCTACTGCACATATATGAAAAATCTAAATGAGCCTGTCTTTTAGTAAAGACCTCATCTCATGATATTCCTGTGGGAACTGAACTCACTTATTTGATTTGCAGTTAGCAAATGTTCTTTTTCCGAGACAGAGGAGTGCAACTACAATAACTGAGCATCAGCAGGAAAGGGAGCCCGGAAAGAGATATTTGACATTAATGAGAAAATGCAAAAATACATCTACACTATCAGTGGTTAAATAACTTTTGGGAAAAAATTAATTTGGAAAGTGATTTCTGTATTCGTCTTTTGAATGGGAAATATTTAATCTTTATATAATGATAACAGGCAGTATTGGGGTACACAGGACATTTCTCAAGATTTCCTAAATTATTAAGACAATAGTAATCCAGACCCACGATAAACTATTAATTTTATAATTTATAACACTTTTAATATGTAATACTGTTATACCAGTTACCGTTTTCCTCTTATTTTCTATTTTCAGTGGTACCACATTCCAACTTCCACAATCTCTTCTATTGCTTAAATTATTTGTCTTTTTTCTCTACTCTCTCTTTTTCCCAAAAACAAATCACACTGCTTTTACTACTGGAAGAACATAGCTTTCCCAGTGTGATCATCAAATATGATCTAGAAATCATGCTGCTTCCCAGTGCAAAAGTTAGGAGTGGTGTGGAACTAAATTGACCCTGGCACATCAGATTCAACTTGAAATATGACATGGTATTGTCAAATGTGTTTTGACTTGAGTAACAGTAGGAAACAATTTACAAGACTTATCAGAAAAAGTTTTTGACTATATTTCTTTTAGCAGAGAGAGTTATTTGCTGGAGCGTGAACAATAGAAAAAGTTGAAGGAAGACAAAAGATATATACATAGACCTCAGTAGCCATCCTCCTTCCACTCAGAGCACCAGAATTGAGGGTCAAGAGGTGTAATCTGTTGATCCACCTATAAAAACCTTGGTACAATCATCGATAATAATCTCACTTTTCAATGTAATATTGAAGTGGTTTGCAGGAGAGGTCATCAACAACCTTTCTGCCTTGGTTCAATCATAGATAATAATCTTGCTTTTCAATGTTGACAGGTCCCTGATGACTCTCTTTTAGAAATCCTACATAGAATCAAATTGATCATATTCCCTCATCATTTGGTAAGGTGGTCTAAATATGCAAGAATGCAATGGCTAAAATAGTGAATACAAGCAAAAACATTACAGGTGTTAAGCAGAGTAGCCTGTCAGGTGGTGAAGAGGGAAAATTCCATCCTGTCTAACTGTACCTATCCTTTCATCAGAAATTTCACACCCTACCCTCTGGTACCCGCTTTTCTTTCTCCTCAAACAAACAGATTTAGCCCACAGCCATTACCCTCCTCAATGCAGGGAAAAGGTGGTAGCTAGCCCATTATGAGTATGTCGGTCTACTTTTAGGATGATGTTTATGCTTATTATGTTGCTGCTGGAGAATTTTGTTGATGGATGTGATGTGGAGTAGGATTCCTGATGAATCACCAAGGGGTGGTGATGGGACAACAGTTTGACTTGATCACAAAGGTCATGGTGTTGAAGAAGGTGCAAGGTGGTTTTGTTTGACAAACATTCAAAACCCAAAGATATTCAATTCACAATGATATAATAGAAAGAAAAGGAGCTAACTTTTCAGAAGCGAAAATCTGCAAATATTTGGCATTTTAGTCTGAAAACTTGCTGATTAAGCCGTTATCAACATTTTTGTCAATTTATTGTCTGTTAAACACGCAGGAGAAACACGTTGAAATGAGCAGATGGTTCTTCATTTGGGAATCCGTCATTTTGATACAAATCCAAACACAATTGTAAGAGCACAATGTAGGTAACAGCTCAGGCTGCCTCTTACCCACAGTCTGAATAATGCAATACTTCAGACTGATGCATCGTTAGAGGCTCGAACATGTACTGCATAAACACATAAATTCATAATAACTCTGACCAAGACTGATTTCACTTTTATGCATTTTTCCAATCCCATCCCTTCTCTAGTACATGCACATTCTCTCTCTCTCTCTCTCTCACTCACTCACACACACACACACACCTCCCTTGAGTTTGATGGTGGATGCTGGTGTGAAATCCCTGGCTGAGCAGTGTGAAGTAATTTATAACAAGGAAGTACATTCATAATTGATGCAAGACTGTATTACCTTTTCACCCGTCACTATTTAGCCACTGTGGAGGCTCACTCTGGTTACTACTTCCATTATTAGCCTACCAGACACTCAATACTCAGGAGACATTCTTTAATCATCCTGGAATGCCCCCTCCTATTTGATAAATGATCAGGAGAGGGAAGAATACAAAAGGCATAGCATCTCACTGAGCAGTAGTCAGGCATGTTGTCATTGATTATTGTAACAGTAGTAGACAAGTAGAACTAGTGTGCGACAGTTACACTCGTTTAACTCTTCTCTGATTGAAACATGTTGAATTATTCTTATTATTTTTTTATAAATCATGTTTGAAAAAGGAAGATTTAGAAGTGATTTAAAGATTTTACTGTTAAAGCAATTCATGGTTCAGCTCCCGGCTACATTGCTGCACAGCTGCTTCCATGCGAGCCAGAGCACAGCCTCAGATCATCAGGCAGGACTCTGCTGGCTATTCCTGAGTCCTGGCTCAAGACTGGAGGTGGCTTTTGCTGTCAGGGCCCTTTAGCTATGGAACTCCCTGCCTGAAGTTCAGAGACTTGCAGAATCAGCAACATATGTTCATTTCTCCAAACATATATTTTTTAAAAAGCTATTTATTAATGCTTGCATATTTGTTTTATTTCGAACATGTCTTCATAAAATTATTGTTTTTGACTTACATTATTGTTGGATATTTTATTCAGTTATTCATTTGATTTCTGTATTATTTTAATTTACTGATTTTATTGCCTCATTGCACTCCTGAAATGTTTTAATCCTGGTTCAACCATGTAAAGCAATTTGTAGCTTTGTTTTATAAAGTGCTGCATAAATTTTATTATTTATTGTTGTTATTATTTAAAAAAAATCTATTCCTAACACATATGCTTGAGAGGTGAAGGTGATGAGTGGCTGGAACCTATTGTTTTTAGCAGGTTGCCAGTCTATCACTGAGCTAACACGTAGACAGTCAACCAATAGTCATACTCACATCCACACTTACAGGCAGTCTGCAATCTACGGACTCCACACAGAAAGAACCAGGACCTTCTTACAAAGACATGTTAGTCCATAATCCTCTTCAGTTGTACTTCTTTCATTAACGGGTCAGTGTTATATGATAATGAGTTAAAATTTATCATGTTAGGAGTAAGGTGTATATTTAGATGTAAGATTTATAACCATAATGTAAAACCTTTAATTGTGATAAGAATAAAAGCTAAATTAAAGTTATAGGGAATTTATTCCCCGTGGTTGAGGGTCATTTTCACAGTTTGGTGGGTCACTCTAAACTACAGATTGCCAAGATTTATGTCCAGGATTATGGGTATTTGAACTTGGCTCACCTCTGTGCTGCCTGCTAAAGGACATCCCTTTCCTCTCAGAACAGTTTGTGGTGAAACAAACTATCCAGACTATTTTGACAATTTCAAAAATGTCTGGGCATGTTGATAAATGTGCACTTTTTAAACCTGCATTACTACTTATTTACAACATTGTTATTTGTTTTAGTTGTCAGCAAACAGTTGCCTATTTACACATCCAGAAAATATGGAGCAACATTAGCATTCACCCACTGTTCATATGAAAATATTGATTATAGCTACTTTAAATTTAAACGTTTAAAACCTGCCTCAGTCACAAGTCAAATTACTGCTAAAATTTAGTCATTATCTTTGTATTTTTAATAATGACAAAATGTGCTACTATCAAAAGTAGCACGTGCGATCCGGCGGGGTTTAAGAGGTTTTAGGCATTCAAAGAACTTCCAAAAAGATCAGGTGTTTAATCAAGACCTGCGTTTATTTGTTAAAATGTGTTCCCACACCAGGCCAGTAAACGGGGTAGGCGGCTATTTGGGACTCTGCTATTAATTGACGTTTTACGATGTCCATAACATTTACCTACTGATGACATTTAACATCATTGTCTCATCATCGGTTTTTCGTTATATACAGTGGCACAATTTTCTATGACTTCAAATATACAGTCCTTGAGCATTAAACCTGAGCTTTCAGTGGTCAACACAGAAATCATATGACTTAATTAAATGACGTTAAAGCTTCCCTGGCCTATATATATAAGTGGACAGTGTACTCATCTAGCTTGTGGCTATGATATGGATTGTTCCTCTTATTATAACGTTATCGCTAATCATCACTATCATATCCTAATCTTCTAATATTCAATACATGACTGACGCTCTGTGACTCACCCCCTCATAATAAGGCATGGAGGGGAATAAGAAAGAGCTGAAAGAATTATTTTGACATGCCTATAAAAATAGATGTATTTACGCTAGAGGGAGTTCAGAGAAAAAATACACACAGAACCAGAGCAGATGTTTTGAAGCTATTCAGGTCTGCTTCCTTGATGATTGAGGAGTGGTGCTATTCAGACAGTGAAGCAGTTCCTTGAAATGTTTTTGCTGGTTTACACATTAAGTGGTTTATCTATCTGCAGAAGGGTCAACTTGTAAGATTTTGAACAAAAAAATAACTATGTTAATGCATTTGGCTTGTGGACAGACCTATTTTTATGGAGGAACAAACCTGCCAAAATCAAAACTAAATAAGTAAATTAGTCAAAAATAAAGTAATATACCATTAAAGGGGCTATATGTAGTTTTGTTTAAATTAATGAATCACATTTTTATTGTTTGAATGGGTTGTAACCTCATAAAAAAAGAACCATTTGCCTGCTTTCTCAGTTGCTTGTGACAGCCTCCAATGTTAAGAAATTGTGTCAAATATTCAGTAAAGTCCTCTGGTTTATGTCGGAATGGGTGAAGAGTCCATTCTTTAAATCCAAGCCAGTCATGTTTCTTTCATAAAACTTCCAGAAACCATAATGAACTTAGACAGGCAGGGGCAACAGGGTCCATCCATCCATCGTCAACCGCTTATCCTGCGTACAGGGTCGCGGGGGACTGGAGCCAATCCCAGCTGATTTTGGGGCGTCACCAGTCCAGGGGCAACAGGGTGAGTATGTTGTGGCCATTGTGTATACTGAGTATATGAGTATACACAATGGCCAGGTAAACTATTGCGCATGTGCACTTCCTTAAGTACAGTGTCTGTAGCGTCCATACAGAACGTGAACATAATCATTCACCAGAATGACCTACATCCCATTTTTTTATTTTTGCCTTCTACAGATTTGTTAAACATATGAATTCATGCTTTGTCAAGTCTGTCAGCAAGTCAGCAGGACAACAACTTCTAAAATTTTTCTAAAAGTTTGTTTTCTGAATGGGATTTGGATCGATCAGGGCTATGCTATGCTAACTTGGTCACAGTAAAGTACAACGATAGCTGGAATAAACTTACAGGCACATGTTGTTTGAACTCACCAGATAGTTCAACCATTTTTTTCCGGTTTTTATATAAATATGGAGTAGTAGTGGACGTTAGACGTCAGCGTCATGCGACTTTCTAACTTAAGTTGAAAATATTCACCTCACACGAATTCCTTCGCGTTACCTCCGCGTCGCCGGCACTGCCCACTTCGCGTCGCTTTGCGCCGCCTGACTTGCGGCTCTACGCGTCTTTGCAGTGATTTTGTATATAAATTCATCGCCCCGAACGCTCACTTTGCTTTTGGTCTGAAAGCACCACAACTGTTAGACCTATACTAAAGTTGTGGTGCTTTCAAGATTGCT